>NW_027326770.1:0-31528 GCF_047675955.1 Chlorocebus sabaeus | reverse complement strand
TTATGACCGGCTCAAACCGGTTTTTTCCGGCTCAAATCACTCCAGACCGTCTAAAACCGGTTTTCACTGGCTCAAACCGATTTTGACCTGATTAGACCGGATCAAACCGTACCAGACCGGCTCAGACAGGCTCGAATCGGTTTTGACTGGCTTCAACCAGACCAAACCGGCTCAATCCGGTTTTTACCAGCTCGAACCGGTTTTGACTGGCTCAAACCAGACTAGACCATCTCAAACCAGACCAGAACAGCTCAAACCGATTTTGATCGGCTCAAACGACTCCAGACGGGCTAAACTGGTTTTCACCAGCTCAAACTGGATTTGACCTGATTAGACCGTATCAAACCGGACCAGACCTTCTCAGACATGCTCGAATTGGTTTTGACTGGCTTCGACCAGACCAAACTGGCTCAAACCGGTTTTGACCGGCTCAAACCAGACCAGACCGCATCAAACCAGACCAGAACGGCTTAAACCCGTTTTCACCGGCTCAAAGTGGTTTTCACCAGATCAAACCGGACTCGACCAGCCCAGACCAGCTTAAACCGCATCAAACCACAACAGACCGGCCCAGACCGGCTAATACCGGGCCAGAAACCTGTTTTGACCGGCTCAAACCAGACCAGACCGTTTCAAACAAACCAGACCAGCTCAAACAAGACCAGACCGTCTCAAACCGGTTTTGACCGGATGAGACTGGATCAAACCGGACCAGACCGACTCAAACCACATAAAACTGGAAAAGACCGGCTCAGAACGGCTAAAACCGGGTCAAATCGGCTCAAACCGGTTTTGACCGGCTCAAACAAGACCTGACCGGCTCAAAGCAATTTTGACCGACCTGAGCCGGTTTTTATCGGCTCAAACCAGACCAGACTGGCTCAAACCAAACCAGACCGTCTCAAACCACACCAGACCGGCTCACACCGGTTTTGACTGCCTAAAACCAGACCAGACCGGCTCAAACCATTTGTGACCAGATGAGACAGAATAAAATCAGACCAGACCGGCTCAAACCGGATGAAACTGCACCAGACAGGCCCAGAACAGCTGAAGCCAGAGCAAACCGGACCAGACCGGGGCAGACCGTCTAAAACCGGGCCACAAACCGGTTTTGACCGGCTCAAAACAGAGCAGACCAGCTCAAACCGGTCCAGACCGGCTCAAAACGGTTTTGACTGAATGACACCGGATCAAACCAGACTAGACCAGCTCACACCGGATCAAACCAGACCAGACAGGCCCAGACCGGCTGAAACCGTATCAAACCAGACCAGACCGGCCCAGACCGGCTAAAACCAGGCCAGACTGTCTGAAACCGATTGGACCGGCTAAAAACAGACCAGAGCGGTTCAAACCGGTTTTGACTGGCTCAATTCGGTTTTGACCGGCTCAAACCGGTTTTGACCGGCTCAAACCACTCCAGACCGGCTTAAACCGGTTTCCACCGGCTGAAACCTGCTTTGACCTGATTAGACCGGATCAAACCGGACCAGACCGGCTCAGAGAGGCTTGAATCGGTTTTGACTGGCTTCAACCATACCGAATCGGCTCAACCCGGTTTTGGCCGGCTCAAACCGGTTTTAACCTGCTCATACCACACCAGACCGGCTGAAACCGGTTTTCACCGGCAAAAACTGGTTTTGACCGGATGAGACCGGATCAAAGCAAAACAGGCCGGCCCAGACCGGCTAAAATCGGATCAAACCGGACACGACCGCCCCTTACCACCTAAAACTGGGCCACAAACCGGTTTTGACAGCTTCAAACCAGACCAGAACGCCTCACACCAGTTTTGACTGGCTCAAACAAAACCAGAGCGGCTCAAACCAGACCAGACTGGCTCAAACCGGTTTTGACTGGCTGAAAGCAGACCGGACCGGTTCAATCCGGTTTTGACTGGCTCAAACCGGTTTTGACCGGCTCAAAACAAACCACACCGGCTCAAACCGGTTTTGACCTTCTCAAACCATACCAGACCGCCTCAAACCGGTTTTGAACAGCTGAAACCGATTTTGACCATATGAGACCGGATCAAACTGGACCAGACGGGCCCAGACAGGCTAAAACCGGATCTAACCAGACCAGAACAGCCCAGATCGCCTAAAACCGGGCCAAACTGGCTGAAACCTATTTTGACCGGCTCAAACCAAACCAGACCGACTCAAACCGGTTTTGACGGGCTGAAACCAGTTTTGACCGGCTCAAACCTCACCAGACCGGCTCAAACCGGATCAAACGGGACCAGACCGGCCCAGACCACATAAAACCGGGGCAAAGCAGCTCAAAACCTATTTTGACCGGCTCAAACCAGACCAGACCGTCTTGAACCTGTTTTGACCGGCTCAAACCAGACCTGACCGGCTCAAACCAGACCAGACTGGCTCAAACCGATTTTGACAAGATGAGACGGGATCAATCCGTATCAGATCGGCCCAGACCGGCTAAAATCGGATCATACCGGACCAGACCGGCCTAGACAGCCTAAAACTGGGTCACAAACCGGTTTTGACTGGTTCAAACCAGACCAGACCGGCTCAGACCGGTTTTGACCCACCTAAGCCGGTTTTGACCGGCTCAAACCAGACCAGACCGGCTGAAACCAGTTTTGACAGGCTCTAACCGGTTTTGACCGGCTCAAACCAGACCAGACCGGTTCAATCCGGTTTTGACTGGCTCAAACCCGTTTTGAACGGCTCGAATCGGTTTTGACGGGCGCAAACTGGTTTTGACAGGATGAAACCGATTTTGACCGGATGAGACTGGATTAAACCTGACCAGACGGGCCCAGACCAGCTAAAACCGGATCAAACGGAACCAGACCAGCCCAGATCGCCTAAAACCAGGCCAAACCGGCTCAAAACTATTGTGACTGGCTCAAACCAGACCAGATTGACTCAAACCAGACCAGAGCGTCTCAAACCGGATTTAACCGGATGACACCGGATCAAACCGGACCAGACCGGCTGACACCGAATCAATCCGGACCAGACAGGCCCAGACCGGCTCAAACCAGATCAAACCGGACCAGACCGGCCCAGACTGGCTAAAACCGGGCCAGACCAGCTCAAACAGAATTTGACCGGCTCAAATCAGACCAGACCGGGTCGAAGCTGTTTTGACCGGCTCAAACTAGACCAGACCGGCTCAAACCAGACCAGACCGGCTCAAACCGGTTTTGACCGTCTCAAAGTGGTTTTGACCGGATCAAACTGGACTCGACCAGCCCAGACCAGCTGAAACCGTATCAAACTGGAACAGACCAGCCCAGACCAGCTAAAACCGGGCCAGAAACCGGTTTTGATCGGCTCAAACCAGACCAGACCGGCTCAAACCAGTTTTGACCGTCCTGAGCCTGTTTTGACCTGCTCAAACCAGACCAGACCGGCTGAACCTGGACCAGACCGGCTCAAACCGGTTTTGACCGGCTCAAACCAGACCAGACCGGCTCAAACCAGACCGGACCCACTCAAACCGGTTTTGACCGGCTCAAACCAGACCAGACCGACTCAAACCAGATCAAAATGGACCAGACCGGCCCAGACCACCTAAAACCATGCCAAACCGGCTCAAACCTATTTTAACCGGCCCCAACCAGACCATAACGGGTCAAACCTGTTTTGACCGGCTCAAACCAAACCTGACCAGCTCAAACCGGTAGTGACCATATTAGAACGGATCAAACCGGACCAGACCTTCTCAAACCGGATCATACCGGACCAGACCAGCACAAACCGGCTCAAACTGGCTCAAACTGAACCAGAGCGGCAAGACAGGCTAAAACAGGGCCAAACCGGCTCAATCAGGTTTTCACCTGCTCAAACCAGACCAGACAGGCTCAAACCAGACCAGACTGGATGAAACCGGTTTTGACCGGCTCAAACCAGAAGAGACTGGTTCAAACTGGTTTTGACCGGATGAGACAGGATAAAACCGGACCAGACGGGCCCAAACCGGATGAAACTGTACCAGACCGGCCCAGAACACCTGAAGCCGGAGCAAACCAGACCAGACTGGGCCAGACCGGCTAAAACTGGGCCACAAACCGGTTTTCACACTCTCAAAGCAGAACAGACCGGCTCAAACTGGTTTTGACCGCGTTGAGCCTGTTTTGACCCGGCTCAAACCAGACCAGACCAGCTCAAACCGGACCAGACCGGCTCAAACCGGTTTTGACCGGATGACACCGGATCAAACCGGACCAGACCGGCTCACACCGGATCAAACCGGACCAGACAGGCCCAGACAGGCTGAAACTGGATCAAACCGGACCAGACCGGCCGAGACAGGCTAACATCGGGCCAGACCGGCTCAAACCGGTTTTGACCGGCTCAAATCAGACAAGACAGGTTCAAGCAGGTTTTGACTGGCTCAATCCGGTTTTGACCGGCGCAAACCACTCCGAACCGACTAAAACCGGTTTTCACCGGCTCAAACCGCTTTTGACCTGATTAGACCGGATCAAACCGGACCAGACCGGCTCAGACAGGCTCGAATCATTTTTGACTGGCTTCAACCAGACCAAACCGGCTCAAACCGGTATTGACCGGCTTGAACCGGTTTTGACCATCTCAAACCAGACCAGACCCGCTCAAACCCGACCAGACTGGCTCAAATTAGACCAGACCGGCTCAAACCGGTTTTGACCTGTTCAAACCACACTATACCGGCTGAAACCTGTTTTGACCGGCTAAAACGGGTATTGACCGGATCCAGGCTAAAATCGGATCAAACCGGACCAGACTGGCCCAGACCACCTAAAACTGGGACAAAAAACGGTTTTGATGGGTTCAAACCAGAGCAGACAGGCTCAAACCGGTTTTGACCGGCTCAAAGCGGATTTGACCGGATCAAACCGGACTCGACCGGCCCAGACCAGCTGAAACCGGATCAAACCGAACCAGACCGGCCCAGACCGGCTATAACCGGGGCACAAACCAGTTTTGACCGGCTCAAACCGGACCAGACTGGCTCAAACTGGTTTTGACTGGATGACATCAGATCAAACCAGACCAGACTGGCTCACACCGTATCAAACGGATCATGCAGTCACAGACCTGCTGAAACCAGAAAAAAACCGGACCAGACAGGCACAGACCAGCTGAAACCAGATAAAACCAGACCCGACCGGCCCATACCGCCTAAAACTGGGCCACAAACCCGTTTTGACCGGTACAAACCAGACCAGACCGGCTCAAACCGGTTTTGACCGACCTGAGCCGGTTTTGAACGACTCAAACCAGACCAGACTGGCTCAACCCAGACCAGACCGGCTCAAACCGGTTTTGACCACCTCAATCCGGTTTTGACCGGCTCAAACCGGTTTTGACTGGCTCAAACCACTCCAGACCCGCTAAAACCGGTTTTCACCACACTCAAACAAGTTTTGACCTGATTGGACCGGATCAAACCGGACCAGACTGGCTCAGAAAGGCGCGAATCGGTTTTGACTGGCTTCAACCAGACCAAACCGGCTCAAACCGGTTTTGACCGGCTCGAACTGGTTTTGACCGGCTCAAACCACACCAGACCGGCTCAAACCAGACCACACCGGCTCAAACTGGATTGATCGGCTCAAACCGGTTTTGACCTGCTCAAACCACACCAGACCGGCTGAAACCGCTTTTGACCGGATGAGACCGTATCAAACCGAACCAGAGTGGCCCAGACCGGTTAAAATCGGATCAAACCGGAACAGACCTGCCCAGACCGCCTAAAACTGGGCCACAAACCGGTTTTGACCGGTTCAAACCTGAAGACCGACCTGAGCCTGTTTTGACTGGCTCAAACCAGACCAGACCGGCTAAAACGAGACCAGACAAGCTCAAACCGGTTTTGACCGGCTCAAAGCGGTTTTGACCGGCTCAAACCAGACCAGACCGGTTCAATCCGGTTTTCACCGGCTCAAACCAGTTTTGAGCAGCTCGAACCGGTTTTGAACGGCTCAAACCGGTTTTGACCGACTCAAACCACACCAGACCGCCTCAAACCGGTTTTGACCGGCTGAAACCGATTTTGATCATATGAGACCGGATCAAACCAGACCACACGAGCCCAGGCCGGCTAAAACCAGATCAAACCAGACCAGAACGGCCCAGACCGCCTGAAACCGGGCCATACCGGCTCAAACCTATTTTGACCAGCTCAAACCAGACCAGACCGACTCAAACCAGTTTTGACTGGCTCAAACCAGACCAGACCAGCTCAAACCAGATCAAACCGGACCAGAACGTTCCAGACCGCCTAAAACCGGGCCAAACCGTCTCAAACCTATTTTGACCAGCTCAAACCAGACCAGACCGACTCAAACCAGTTTTGACTGGCTCAAACCAGACCAGACCAGCTCAAACCGGATCAAACGGACCAGACCGGCCGAGACCACCTAAAACCGGGCCAAACCAGCTGAAACCTATTTTGACCGACTCCAACCAGACCAGACCGGCTCGAACCTGTTTTGAGCGGCTCAAACGAGACCTGACCGGCTCAAACCAGTTTTCATCAGATTAGACCGGATCAAACCGTACCAGACCTTCTCCAACCAGATCATAATGGACGAGACCGGCACACACCGGCTCAAACCGACTCAAACCAATCCACACCATCCCAGGCAGGCTAAACCCGGGCCTAAACGGCTCAATCAGGTTTTGACCTTATCAAACCAGACCAGACCGGCTCAAACCAGATCTCACTGGCTAAAACCGGTTTTGACCGGCTGAAACCAGAAGAGACTGGCTCTAACCGGTTTTGACAGGATGAGACAGGATAAAACCGGACCAGACTGGCTCAAACCGGATGAAACCGCACCAGACTGGCCCAGAACAGCTGAAGCCAGAGCAAACCAGACCAGACGGGCCCAAACCAGCTAAAACTGGGCCACAAACCGGTTTTGACGGGTTGAAACCAGACCAGACCGGCTCAAATCAGACCAGACCGGCGCAAACCAGTTTTGACCGGCTCAAAACGGTTTTGACCGGATAAAACCGGACTCGACAGGCGCAGACCAGCTGAAACCAGATCAAACCGGACCAGACCGGCCCAGACTGGCTGATACTGGGCCCAAACTGGTTTTGACAGGCTCAAACCAGACCCGATCGGCTCAAACCAATTTTGACCGGCCTGAGCCTGTTTTGACCAGCTCAAACCAGACCAGACCGGCTCAAACTAGACCAAACTGGCTCAAACCGGTTTTGACCAGCACAAACCATACCACACTGGCTCAAATCAGAGCAGACCGGCTCAAACCGGTTTTGACCGGATGACACCAGATCAAACCGGACCAGACCGGCACAAATGGCTCGAACCAGCTCAAACCGAAACAGACCAGCCCAGACAGGCTAAAACCGGGGCAAACCGGCTCAATCAGGTTTTCACCAGCTCAAACCAGACCAGACCGGCTCAAAACAGTCCATACTGAATCCAACCGGTTTTGACCGGCTCAAAACAGACTAGACCGCCTCAAACCAGAACAGACCGGCTCAAACCCATTTTGACCGGTGCAAAGCGGTTTTGACCGGATCAAACGGGACTTGACCGGCCCAGACCATCTGAAACCGGATCAAAGCAGACCAGACCGGCCCAGACCAGCTAAAAACCGGGCCACAAACCGGTTTTGTCCGGCTCAAACCAGACCAGACCGGCTCAAACCGAATTTGACCGGCCTGAGCCGGCTTTGACTGCCACAAACCGGACCAGACTGGCACAAACCGGTTTTGACCGGCTAAAACCGGTTTTTTACCGGATGAGACTGGATCAAACAGGACCAGACCGGCTCTAACCGGATCAAACCGGACCAGACAGGCCCAGACTGGCTGAAACCGGATCAAACCAAAATAGAACGGACCAGACCGGCTAAAACCAGGCCAGACCGGCTCAAACCGTTTATGACCAGCTCAAACCAGACCAGAACGGTTCAAACCGGTTTTCACTGGCTTAATCCGGTTTTGACCGGCTCAAACTGGTTTTGACCGGCTCAAACCTGACCAGACCGGTTCAATCCGGTTTTGACCAGATCAAACCGGTTTTGAACAGCTCGAAAAGGTTTTGACCAGCTCAAACCAGTTTTGTCCGGCTCAAACCACACCAGACCGGCTCAAATCGGTTTTGACTGGCTGAAACCGATTTTGACCGGATTAGACTGGATCAAACCGGACCAGACGAGCCCAGACCGGCTAAAACCAGATCAAACTGATACAGACCGGCCCAGACCACCTAAAAGCGGGCCAAAGCGGCTCAAACTTATTTTGACCGGCTCAAACCAGACCAGACTGGCTCAAACCGGTTTTGACCACCTCAAACAAGACCAGATTGGCTGAAACCAGATGAAACCGGACCAGACAGGCCCAGAACGCCTTAAACCATGCCAAACCGGCTCAAACTTGTTTTGACCGGCTCAAACCAGACCTGCCCAGCTCAAACCCGTTTTGACGGGATTAGACCGGATCAAACGGGACCAGAGCTTCCCAAACCGGATCATACCGGACCAGACGAGCACAAACCGGCTCAAACCGGCTCAAACCGAACCAGACCGGCCCAGACAGGCTAAAACCGGGCCAAACCATCTCAATCAGGTTTTGACCGTTTCAAACAAGACCAGACTGGCTCAAACAAGACCAGACCGGCTCAAATCGGTTTTGACCGGATGAGACCGGATCAAAGCGGACCAGACCGGCTGAAACCGGATCAATCCGGAAAAGACCGGCCCAGACCGGCTAAAACCGGGCCAAGTCGGCTGAAACCGGTTTTGACCGGCTCAAACCAGACCAGTCCGGCTCAAACCGGTTTTCACCGGCTCAAACCAGACCAGACCGGCTCAAACCGGTTTTGACCGGATGAGACACGATAAAACCGGACCTGACTGGCTCAAACCGGATGAAACCGCACCAGACCGGCCCAGAACAGCTGAAGCCGGAGCAAACCGGACCAGACCGACCCAGACCGGCTAAAACTGGGCCACAAACCTGTTTTGACAGGCTCAAAACAGATCAGACCGGCTCAAACCGGTTTTGACTGGCTCAAACCAGACCAGACCGTCTCAAACCGGACCAGACCGGCTCAAACCGGTTTTGACCGGATGACACCGGATCAAACCAGACCAGACCGGCTCACACCGGATCAAACCGGACCAGACAGGCCCTGACCGGCTGAAACTGGATCAAAACGGACCAGACCGGCCCAGACCAGCTCAAACCAGGCCAGACCAGCTCAAACCTGTTTTGACTGGCTCAAACCTGACCAGACCGTTTGAAACCAGTTTTGACTAGCTCAATCCGGTTTCGACCGGCTCAAACCGTTTTGGACAAGCTCAAACCACTCCAGACCAGCTAAAACAGGTTTTCACCGGATCAAAACGTTTTTGACCTGATTAGACCGGATCAAACCGGACCAGATGGGCTCAGACAGGCTAGAATCGGTTTTGAGTGGCTTCAACCAGATCAAACTGTCTCGAACCATGTTGACCGGTTCTAACCAGAACAGACCGGCTCAAACCAGTTCAGACCAGCTCAAACCGGTTTTGACCTGCTCAAACCACACCGTACGGGCTAAAACCGGTTTTGACCGGCTAAAATCGGTTTTGACCGGATGAGACCGGATCAAACAAAATCAGACCGGCCCAGACCGGCTAAAATCAGATCAAAGCAGACCAGACTGGCCCAGACCTCCTAAAACTGGACCAGAAACCAGTTTTGATCGGTTCAAACCAGACCAGACCAGCTCAAACCGGTTTTGACTGACCTGAGCCAGTGTTGCCCGGATCAAACCAGACCAGACCGGCTCAAACCAGACCAGACAGGTTCAAACCGATTTTGACCGGCTCAAAGCGGTTTTGTCTGAATCAAACAGGACTCGACCGGCCCAGAGCAGCTGAAAACGGATCAAACCGGAGCAGACCGGCCCAGACCGGCTAAAACCTGGCCACAAACTGGTTTTGACCGGCTCTAAACAGACCAGACCGGCTCAAACCGGACCAGACCAGCTCAATCTGGTTTTGACAAGATGACTTCGGATCAAATCGGACCAGACCAGCCACACCGGATCACACCGGACCAGACAGGCCCAGACCGGCTGAAACCGGATCAAAATGCACCAGACCGACCCAGACCGGCTACAACCGGGCCAGACCGGCTCAAACCGGTTTTCACTGGCTCAAAACAGACCAGACCGTTTCAAACCGGTTATGACTGTCTCAATCCGGTTTTGACCGGCTCAAACGAGTTTTCAGCGGTTCAAACCACTCCAGACCGGCTAAAACCGGTTTTCACCGGCTCAAACCGGTTTTGACCTGATTAGACCGGATCAAACCAGACCAGACAGGCTCAGACAGGATCGAACCGGTTTTGACTGGCTTCAACCAGACCAGACCATCTCAAACCGGTTTTGACAGGCTCAAACCGGTTTTGACCATTCAAACCAGAGCAGACCGGCTCAAACAGGTGTTGACCGGCTCAAACCGGTTTTGACCCGCTGAAACTACACAAGACCGGCTGAAAACTGTTTTGACTGGCTAACACCGGTTTTGACCGACCTGAGCCGATTTTGACCGGCTCAAACCAGACGAGACCGCCTCAAACCAGACCAGACCGGCTCAAACCCGTTTTGACCGGCTCAAACCACACCAGACTGGCTCAAAGCGGTTTTGACGGGATGAGACAGGATAAAATCGGACCGGACTGGCTCAAACCAGATGAAACCGCACAAGTCCGGCCCAGAACAGCTGACGCCGGAGGAAACCAGAGGAGAACCGACCTGACTGGCTAAAACCGGGCCACTAACCGGTTTTGAGAGGCTCAAACTGGTTTTGACCGGCTCAAACCCGACCAGACTGGCTGAAAGGGGATGAGACCGCCTCAAACCGGTTTTGACCGACTCAAACACGTACAGACCGGCTAAAACCGGACCAGACCGGCACTACCCGCTTATGACCGGCTCAGACCACACTCAAACCAGACCAGACCCTATCAAACTGGTGTTGTCTGGCTCAAACCGGACTCAAACCGGACCAGACCTACTCAAACCCGTTTTGACTGGCTCAAACCCGATGAGACCGGCTCAAACCGGCTTTGACCGGATGAGACAGGGTAAAACCGGACCAGACTGGCTCAAACCGATTTTCAACGTCTCAAACTGGACCAGACCGGCTTATACGGGATGAAACCAGGTTTGTCTGGCTCAAACCGGACTCAAACCGGACCAGGAAATCTAAAACCGGCTCAAACCAGAACAGACCGGCTCAAACCGGTTATGACAAGTTCAATCCGGACTCAAACCGGCCAGACCGTCTCAAACTGGTGTTGACTGGCTCCAACTGGACAGAAACCAGACTAGACCGGATCAAACCGGTTTTGACCGGCTCAAACCGGACCAGACCGACTCAAACCCGATCCAACCGTATCAGAGCGGCTCAAAAAGTACAGGCTGGACTCAAACCGGACCAGAACATCTCAAATCGGTTTTGACCAACTCAAACCAGAGCAGAACGGCTCAAACCGGTTTTGACTGGCTCAAATCGGACTCAAACCGGAACAGACTGGCTTAAACCGGCTCAAACTGGACCACATGGACTAAAATCGGATCAAACCAGACGAGACCGGCTCAAAAGGGATCAATCCGGACCAGACGGGCTAGACCCGCTAAATCCGG
Organism: Chlorocebus sabaeus; assembly: GCF_047675955.1. Taxonomy (NCBI): domain Eukaryota; kingdom Metazoa; phylum Chordata; class Mammalia; order Primates; family Cercopithecidae; genus Chlorocebus; species Chlorocebus sabaeus. The sequence goes on along the minus strand of NW_027326770.1, from coordinate 19,891 downwards.
TTTTGACCGGCTCAAACCGGACTCAAACCGATTTTGACCGGCTCAAACCAGATCAAACTGGAGCAGACTGGCTCAAACCGGATCAAACCGGACCAGACCGGCTCAACCGGATCACACCGGACCATACCCGATTAAATCGGATCAAACTGGTGCACACTCAGAGTAGTCCTCACTCAGGCGAGTGCACACCCAGGGGAGCACTCACTCAGGGGAGTGCACACTCAAAGGAGTGCACACTCAGGGGAGTGAACACTCAGTGGAGTCCTCACTCAGGAGAGGGCGAACTAAGAGGAGTGCACACTCAGGGGAGTGCTCACTCAGGGGAGTGCACACACTGGGGAGTGCACACTCAGGTGAGCACACAAACAGGGGAGTGTTCATTCAGGGGAGTGCACACTCAGGGGAGTCCTCACTAAGGTGAGCGCACATTCAGGGGAGTGCCGACTCAGAGTAGTCCTTACTCAGGTGAGTGCACACTCAGGGGAGTGAACACTCAGGGGAGCGCTCACTCATGGGAGTGCTCATTAAGGGGAGTGCACACTCAGGGGATTCATCACACACACGAGAACCCCCTCAGGAGAGCGCTCAGTCTGGTGAGTCCTCATTCAGGCGAGTTCACACTCAGGGGAGTGCCCACTTAGAGTAGTCCTTACTCAGGTGAGCGCACACTCAGGGGAGTGCAGCCTCAGCGGAGCACTCACTCAGGGGAGTGCACACTCAGGGGAGCGCACACTCAGGGGAGTGCATACACTGGGGTGTGCACACTCAGGGGAGTCCTCACTCAGAGGAGTGCGAACTAAGAGGAGTGAACACTCAGGGGAGGGCTCACTCAGGGGAGTGCACACTCAGGGGAGTTCGCACTCAGGTGAGCGCTCACTCAGGGCTGCGAACACACTGGGGAGAGCACACACAGGGGAGCGCACACTTATTGGAATGCACACACAGGGGAGTGCTCACTCAGGAGAGCGCACACTCAGCGGAGTGCACACTCAGGTGAGCATACACTCAGGGGAGTGCACACTCAGGGGAGTCCTCACTCAAAAGAGTGCGAACTCAGGGGAGTGAAATCTCAGGGTAGCACACACTCAGGGGAGTGCACACTCAGGGGAGTCCTCACTCAGGAGAGTGCGAACTCAGAGGAGTGCACACTCAGGGGAGTGCTCATTCAGGGGAGTACACATTCAGGGGTGTGCTCACTCAGACGAGTGCACACTCAGGGGAGTCCACACGCAGGCGAGTGCACACTCAGGGGAGTTCGCACTCAGGGGAGCACTCACTCAGGGCTGCGAACACACTGGGGAGAGCACACACAGGGGAGCGCACACTTATGGGAGTGTACACCCAGGGGAGTGCTCACTCAGGAGAGGGCACACTCAGCGGAGTGCACGCTCAGGTGAGCATACACTCAGGGGAGTGCACACTCAGGGGAGTCCTCACTCAAAAGAGTGTGAACTCAGGGATGTGAAATCTCAGGGTAGCACACACTCAGGGGATTGCACACTCAGGGGAGTCCTCACTCAGGAGAGTGAGAACTCAGAGGAGTGCACACTCAGGGGAGTGCTCATTCAGGGGAGTACGCATTCAGGGGAGTGCTCACTCAGACGAGTGCACACTTAGGGGAATGCACACTCAGGGAGGCGCTCACAAAGCGGAGTGCCCACTCAAGTGAGCACTCACTCAGGGGAGTGCACACTCAGGGGATCAAAACGGACCAGACCGGCTTAAACCGGTTTTGACCGGCTCAAAGCGGACCAGACCGGCCCAACCGGATCAAACCGGACCAGACCGGCTCACACCGGCACAAACTGGACCAGACCAGCTTAGACAGGATTTGACTGGCTCAAACCAAAGCAGAGAGGCTCAAACAGGATCAAAACGGACCAGACCGGCTGTTAGACCAGCTGAAACATGTTTTGACCGGCTCAAACCGGAGAAGATCGGCTCAAACCGGACTCAAACTGGAGCAGAACGGATCAAACCGGTGTTGACCGGCTCAAACCTGACTCAAACTGGACCAGACCGGTTCAAAGCGGTGTTGACCGGGTCAAACCGGACTCAATGCAGACCAGACCAGCTCATACAGGCTTTGAACGGCTCAAACCACACCCTACCAGCTCAAACGAATCAAACTGGACCAGACCGGGTTAAACCGGATCAAACCAGACCAGACCAGCTGAAACCGGTTTTGACCGGCTCAAATCGGATGAGAGCAACACAAACCGTAATTGACCAGCTCAAACCAGACTCAAACAGGACCACACCGGCTCAAACCAGTTTTGACTGGCTCAAACCCGACCAGACCGTCTGAAACCAGACCAGACAGGCTCAAACCGGTTTTGACTGGCTCAAACCCTACCAGACCGGCTGAAATGGGACGAGACAGCCTCATATCGGTTTTGACTGGCTCAAATCGGACCAGAATGGCACAAACCTGTTTTGACCATATTAGACTAGCTCAAACCGGTTTTTAGCGGCTCAAATCGCACCACACCAGCTCAAAACGGTTTTGACCAGCTCCAAATGGAATCAAACCATTTTTGACCGTCACAAACCGGACCAGACCGCCTCAAACCTGTTTTGATCGGCTCAAACCGGACACAAAACGTACCAGTCCGGCTCAAACTGGACTCAAAGCGGACTAGACCGGCTCTAACAGGTTATGACTGGCTCAAACCGGATCAAACCGGACCAGACTGTCTCAAACTGGTGTTTTCCGGCTCAAACCGCACTCAAACTGGAACAGACTGTCTCAGACCGGTTTGGACCAGCTCAAATCGGACCAGAGCAGCACAAACCGAATTTGACCAGCTTAAAGCAGACTCAAACAGGACCACACCGGCTCAAACTGGTTTTGACCGGCTCAAACCCGACCAGACCAGCTGAAACAGGACGAGACCGCCTCAAACCGGTTTTGACCGACTCAAACCCATCCAGACCGGATAAAACTGGACCAGATCAGCTCAAACCGCACAAACCAGACCAGACCGGCTCAAACTGGTTTTGACCGTCTCAAAACAGACCAGATCAGCTTGAACCTGCTCAACCGAACCAGACCGGCACAGAAAGGCTAAAACCAGGCCAAACCGGCTCAATCAAGACCACACCCAGCTCAAACCGGTTTTGACCGGATGAGACCGGCTCAAACCGGATCAAACCGGAAAAGACCAGCCCAGACAGGCTAAAACCAGGCCAAATCGGCTCAAACCGGTTTTGACCGGCTCAAACCAGACCAGACCGGCTCAAACCGGTTTTGACCGGCTGAAACCAGACCAGAGTAGCTCAAACCGAATTTGACCGGATGAGACAGGATAAAACCAGAGCAGACCGGCTCAAACCGGATGAAACCGCACCAGACCGGCCCAGAACAGCTGAAGCCAGAGTAAACCGCACCAGACCGACCCAGACTGGCCAAAACCGAGCCACAAACCGGTTTTGACTGGCTCAAACAAGATCAGACCGGCTCAAACCGGTTTTGACCGGCTCAAACCAGACCAGACTGTCTCAAAACGGACCAGACCGGGTCAAACCGGTTTTGACCGGATGACACCGGATCAAACCGGCCAGACTGTCTCACACCGGATCAAACCGGACCAGACAGGCCCTGACCAGCTCAAACCAGACCAGATCGGCTCATACCAGATCAAACCTCACCAGACCGCCTAAAACGGAGCCAAACCAGCTCAAACTTGTTTTGACCAGCTCAATCCAGACCATACCGGGTCGAACCTGTTTTGACCGGCTCAAACCAGACCTGACCGGCTCAAACCCGTTTTGACTGCATTAGATCGGATCAAACGGGACCAGACCTTCCCAAACCGGATCATACTGGACCAGACGAGCACAGACCGGCTCAAACCGGCTCAAACCAAACCTGACCGACCCAGACAGGCTAAAACCGGGCCAAACCGGCTCAATTAGGTTTTGACCGTCTCAAACAAGACCAGACTGGCTCAAACAAGACCAGACGGGCTCAATCCGGTTTTGACCGGGTGACGTCGGATCAAACTGGACCAGACCGGCTCACACCTGATCAAACCGGACCAGACAGGCCCAGACCTTCTGAAACCGGATCAAAAGAGACCAGACAGGCCCAGACCAGCTAAAACCGGGCCAGACCGGCTCAAACCTGTCTTCACCGGCTCAAACCAGACCAAAGAGGTTCAAACCGGTTTTGACTGTCTCAATCCGGTTTTGACCGGCTCAAACCGGTTTTGTCCATTTCAAACCACACCAGACCCGCGCAAACCGGTTTTGACCGGCTGAAACCGGTTTTCACCAGATGAGACCAGGTCAAACCGCACCAGATGGGCCCAGACGGGCTAAAACCGACTCAAACTGGACCAGACCGGCCCAGGCCGGCTAAAACCGGGGCACAAACCGGTTTTGACCAGCTCAAACCAGACCAGACCGGCTCAAACCGGACCAGACTGGCTCAAACCAGACCAGACCGGATCAAACCGGACCTGACCGGCACAAAATGGTTTTGACCAGATGACACCAGACCAAACCGGACCAGACCGGCTCACACCAGAACAAACCGGACCAGACAGGCCCGGACCGGCTAAAATCGGGCCAGACCGGCTCAAACCGGTTTTGACCAGCTCAAACCAGACCAGACCGGTTCAAACCGGTTTTCACTGGGTCAATCCGGTTTTGACCGGCTGACACCGGTTTAGACCGGATCAAACCACTCCAGACTGGCAAAAACCGGTTTTCATTGGCTCAAACCGGGTCTGACCTGAGTAGACCGGATCAAACCAGACGAGACCAGCTCAGACAGTCTCAAATCGGTTTTGACTGACTTCAAGCAGACCAAACCAGCTTGAACTGGTTTTGACCGGCTGAGACCAGACCAGACCGACTCAAACCAGTCCAGATCAGCTGAAAATGGTTTTGACCAGCTCAAACCGGTTTTGACCTGCTCAAACCACACCAGACCGGCTGAAACCGGTTTTTCAAGGCTCAAACCGGTTTTGACCAGCTCAAACCAGACCAGACCGGTTCAATCCGGTTTTGACTGGCTCAAACCAGACCAGACCAGCTCAAACCGGACCAGACCGGTGGAAACTGGTTTTGACCGGATGACACCAGATCAAACCGGACGAGACAGGCTCACACCGGATCAAACCGGACCAGACAGGCCCAGACCAGCTGAAACCGGAACCAACCGGACCAGACCAGTCCAGACAAGCTAAAACCGGGCCAGACCGGCTCAAACCGGTTTTGACCAGCTCAAACCAGACCAGACCGGCTCAAACCAGACCAGACCGGTTCAAATCCGGTTTTGAACGGCTTAAACTGGTTTTGAACAGCTCGAACCGGTTTTGACCGGCTCAAACCACACCAGACCGGCTCAAACCGGTTTTGACCAGCTGAAATCGATTTTGACCGGATGGGACCAGATCAAACCGGACCACACGAGCCCAGACCGGCTAAAACCGGATCAAACCGGACCAGACCAGTCCAGACCACCTACAACCGGTCCAACCCGGCTCAAACCTATTTTGACCAGCTCAAACCAGACCAGACCGACTTGAACCTGTTTTGACCGGCTCAAACCAGACCTAACCAGCTCAAACCGGTTTTGATCAGATTAGACCGGATCAAACTGTACCAGACCTTCTCAAACCGGATCATACCGGACCAGACCAGCACAAACCGTCTCAAACCGGCTCAAATCGATCCAGACCGGCTCAGACAGGCTAAAAACGGGCCAAACCGGCTCAATCAGGTTTTGACTGGGTCAAACCAGACCAGACCGTCGCAAACCCGACCACACTGCCTCAAACCGGTTTTGATCGGCTGAAACTAGAAGAGACTGGCTCAAACCGGATGAAAACTCACCAGACCAGCCCAGAACAGCTGAAGCCGGAGCAAACCGGACCAGACGGGGCCCGATCGGCTAAAAGTGGGCCACAAACCGGTTTTGACCGGCTCAAACCACACCAGACCGGCTGAAACCGGTTTTGACCAGCCTGAGCCGGTTTTGACCGGATCAAACCAGACCAGACCGGCTCAAACCAGACCAGACCGGCTCAAATCGGTTTTGACCGGATGACACCAGATCAAACAGGACCAGACCGGCTCACACCGGATCAAACCAGACAAGACAGGTCCAGAAAGGCTGAAACCGGATCAAACCGGACCAGACCGGCCCAGACTGGCTAAAACCAGGCCAGACTGTCTCAAAACCGTTTTGACCGGCTCAAACCAGATCAGACCGGTTCAAAGCAGTTTTGATTGGCTCAATCCGATTTTGACCGGATCAAACCACTTTTGACCGGCTCAAACCACTCCAGACCGGCTCAAACCGGTTTTCACCGGCTCAAACCGGTTTTGACCTGATTAGACCGGATCAAACCGGACCAGACAGACTCAGAGAGGCTCGAATCGGTTTTGACTGGCTTCAAACAGACAAAACCGGCTCAAACCGGTTTTGAGCGGCTCGAACCGCTTTTGACCGGCTCATACCAGACCAGACCAGTTCAATCCGATTTTGACAATCTCAAACCGATTTTGACTGGATGAGAACGGATCAAACTGGACCAAACGGGCCCAGACCGGCTAAAACAGGATCATTCTGGACCAGACCGGCCCTGACCGCCTAAAACCAGGCCAAACCCGCTCAAACCTGTTTTGACCTGCTCAAACCAGACCAGAATGTCTCAAACCGGTTTTGACCATCAAAAACCGGACGAGACCGGTTCAAACCCGATCAAACAGGACCAGACCGGCTAAAACCTCTTTTGACCGTATTAGACTGGCTCAAACCAGTTTTTAGTGGCTCAAATCGCACCAGACCGTCTCAAACCAGATTTGACCAGCTCCAAACGGACTCAAACCGGTTTTGACCGGCACAAACCGGAGAGACCACCTCAAACGTGTTTTGACCGGCTCAAACCGGATGCAAAACGTACCAGACCGGCTCAAAGCGGACTCAAACCGGATTTGACCGGCTAAAATCGGTTTTGATCGGCTCAAACCGGACAAGGACCAAACTGGCTCAAAGTGGACTCAAAGCAGACCAGACCGTCTCAAACCCATTTTGACTGGCTCAAACCCGACCAGACCAGCTGAAACCGGACGAGACCGGCACAAACCAGCTTGGACCGGCTCAAACCAGACCAGACTGGCTCAACCAGATCAAAGCGGACCATACCAGCTCAAACCGGATCAAACCGGACCGGAACCGCTGAAACCTGATCAAAACGGACCAGACCGGCTCAAATCGGTTTTAAACGACTCAAACCCGACCAGACTGGCTGAAATGGGGCGAGACCGCCTCAATCCGGTTTTGACCGGGTCAAATCGGACCAGACCGGCACAAACCGGTTTTGACGGGCTCAAACGCGACCAGACCCTCTGAAACCGGACCAGACAGGCTCAAACCGGTTTTCACCGGCTCAAACCCTAACAGACCGGCTAAAACCGGACTAGACCCGTTCAAACCGGACTCAAACCAGAATAGACCGTCTCAAATCAGAGCAGAGCAGCACAAACCGATTTTCACCGGCTCAAACCAGACTCAAACTGGACCAGACCGGATCAAAGCGGTGTTGACCGGCTCAAACCAGACTCAATCCGGACCAGACCGGCTCAAACCGGTTTTGAACGGCTCAAACCTGACCAGACCGGCTCAACCGAATCAAACCGGACCAGACCAGCTTAAACCAGATCAAACCGGACCAGACCGGCTGAAACCGGTTTGATCGGCTCAAATCGGACCAGAGCAGCACAAACCGAATTTGACCACCTCAAACAAGACTCAAACAGGACCACACAAGCTCAAACCGGTTTTGACCGGCTCAAACCCGACCAGACCGGCTGAAACTGGATGAGACCGCCTCAAACCGGATTTGACCGACTCAAACCCATCCAGACCGGCTCAAACCGGTTTTGACCGGCTCAAAGCGGACTAAACCGTCTCTCACCGGTTTTCACCGGCTCATACTGCACTCAAACCGGACCAGACCCTCTCAAACTGGTGTTGTCCGGCTCAAACCGGACTCAAACCAGACCAGACAGGCTCAAACCGGTTTTGACTGGCTCAAACTCGACTCAAACTGGACCAGACAGTCTCAAACCCGTTTTGACTGGCTCAAACCCGACCAGACTGGCTCAAACCGGCTTTGACCGGATGAGACAGGATAAAACCGGACCAGACAGGCTCAAACCGTTTTTCACCATCTCAAACCAGACCAGACCGGCTTATACTGGATCAAAACGGTTTTGACCGGCTCAAACCAGACTCAAACTGGACCAGGAAAGCTAAAACCGGCTCAAACTGGACCAGACCAGCTCAAACTGGACTCAAACCAGAACAGACCGGCTCAAACTGGTGTTGACCTGCTCCAACCGGACAGAAACCACCAGACCGGATCAAATCGGTTTTGACCGGCTCAAACCGGACCAGACCGACTCAAACTGGATCAAACCGTATCAGAGCGGCTCAAACCGGTTTTGACCGGATCAAGCTGGACTCAAACCGGACCAGAGCATCTCAAATCGGTTTTGACCAATTCAAACCAGAGCAGACTGGCTCAAACCGGTTTTGACAGGCTCAAATCGGACTCAAACTGGACCAGACCGGCTAAAACCGGCTCAAACTGGACCACACGGACGAAAATCGGATCAAACCGGACGAGACTGGCTCAAAACGGATCAATCCGGGCCAGACCGGCTAGAACCGCTAAATACGGTTTTGTCCGGCTCAAACCGGACACAAATTGATATTGACCGGTTCAAACCAGATCAAACTGGAGCAGACCGGCTCAAACAGGACTAGACCGGCTCAAACCGGTTTTGACCGGCTCAACCGGATCACACCGGACCATACCCTATTAAACCGGATCAAACTGGAACAGACCACCTCAAACCGGCGTTGACCAGCTCATACCCGACCAGTCCGGCTTAAACCGGACCAGACTGGCTCAAAAGGGGTTTCACTGGCTTACTCAGGGGAGTTTACACGAAGGGGAGTGCTCACTTATGGGAGTGCACACTCAGGGGAGTCCTCACTCAGGCGAGTGCACTCTCAGGTGAGAGCACACTCAGGGGAGCACTCACTCAGAGGAGTGCACACTCAAAGGAGCGCACACTCAGGGGAGTGCACACTCAGTGGCGTCCTCACTCAGGAGAGTTCGAACTAAGAGGAGTGCACACCCAGGGGAGTGCTCACTAAGGGGAGTGCACACTCAGGGGAGTCCTCCCTCAGTAGAGTGCACAATCAGGGGAGTGCACACTCAGGGGAGTGCTCACTCTGGGGAGTGCACACACTGGGGAGCACACACTCAGGTGAGCGCACAAACAGGAGAATGTTCATTCAGGGGAATGCACACTCAGGGGAGTCCTCACTCAGGCGAGCACACATTCAGTGGAGTGCCGACTCAGAGTAGTCCTTACTCAGGTGAGCTCACATTTAGGGGAGTGCACGCTCAGGGGAGTGCTCACTCAGGGGAGTGCCCATTCATGGGAATGCACACTCAGGGGAGTCATCACTCAGACGTGTACCCCCTCAGGAGAGCGCTCATTCTGGTGAGTCCTCACTCAGGCGAGTTCACACTCAGGGGAGTGCCCACATAGAGTAGTCCTTACTCAGGTGAGCGCACACTCAGTGGAGTGCACCCTCAGCGGAGCGCTCACTCAGGGGAGTGCACACTCAGGGGAGTGCACACTCAGGGGAGTGCACACACTGGGGGGTGCACACTCAGGGGAGTCCTCACTCAGAGGAGTGCGAACTAAGAGGAGTGCACACTCAGGGGAGTGCACACACAGGGGTGTCCTCACCGAGGGGAGCGCTCACTCAGGGGAGTGCACAATCAGGTGAGCCCACACTCAGGGGAGTGCACACTCAGGGGAGTCCTCACTCAGGAGAGTTCGAACTCAGGGAAGTGCACTCCCTGGGAAGCGAACACTCAAGGGACTGCACACTCAGGGTAGTGCACACTCAAGGGAGTCCTCACTCAGGAGAGTGCGAATTCAGAGGAGTGCACACTCAGGGGAGTGCTCATTCAGGAGAGTGCACACTCAGGGGAGTCATCACACAGACGAGTACCCCCTCAGGAGAGCGCTCAATCTGGGGAGTTCTCACCCAGGCAACTGCACACTCAGGTTAGTGCGCACTCAGGGGAGCGCTCATTCAGGGGAGTTCACACTCAGGGTAGCGCAATCCCAAGGGAGCGCAAACTCAGGGGAGAGTAAACTTAGGGTGTGCTCAATCAGTGGAGTGCACACTCAGGGGAGTCCTCACTCAGGCGAGTGCACACTCAGGGGAGTTCGCACTCAGGGAAGCGCTCTCTCAGGGCAGCGAACACACTGGGGAGAGCACACACAGGGGAGCGCACACTCATGGGAGTGCACACACAGGGGAGTGTTCACTCAGGAGAGTGCACACTCAGCGGAGTGCACGCTCAGGTGAGCATACACCCAGGGGATTGCACACTCAGGGGAGTCCTCACTCAGGATAGTGCGAGCTCAGAGGAGTGCACTCTCAGGGGAGTGCTCATTCAGGGGAGTACACACTCAGGGGAGTGCTCACTCAGACGAGTGCACACTCAGGGGAGTGCCCACTCAGGGAGACGCTCACAAAGAAGAGTGCCCACTCAGGTGAGCGCTCACTCAGGGGAGTGCACACTCAGGGGATCAAAACTGACCAGACCGGCTCAAACCGGTTTTGACCGGCTCAAACCAGAACAGACCGGCCCAGCCAGTTCAAACCGGACCAGACCGGCTCACACCGGCACACACCGGACCAGACCGGCTTAAACAGGGTTTGACTGGCTCAAACCGAAGCGGAGAGGCTCAAACAGGATCAAAACGGACCAGACCGGCTGTTAGACCAGCTCAAACATGTTTTGACCGGTTCAAACCAGACTCTAACAGGACCAGAACGGATCAAACCGCTGTTGACCGGCTCAAACCTGACTCAAACTGGGCCTGACCGGCTCAAAGCGGTGTTGACTGGCTGAAACCGGACTCAATCCGGACCAGACCAGATCATACCGGTTTTGAACGGCTCAAACCAGACCATTCCATCTCAACCGAATCAAACTGTACCAGACCGGGTTAAACTGGATCAAACCGGACCAGACCAGCTCAAACCGGTTTTGACCAGCTCAAATCAGACGAGAGCAACACAAACCGAATTTGACCAGCTCAAACGAGACTCAAACAGGACCACAGCGGCTCAAATCGGTTTTGACCGGCTCAAACCCGAACCGACCGGCTCAAACTGGACGGGACTGCCTCAAAGCGGTTTTGACCAACTCAAACCCATCCAGGCCGGCTAAAACCGAACCAGACCGGCTCAAACCGGATTTGACTGGCTCAAAGCGGACTAGACCGGCTCTAACTGGTTATGACCGGTTCAAACCGCACTTAAACCAGACTAGACCCTCTCAAACAGGTTTTGTCCGGCTCAAACCGGACTCATACAGGACCAGACAGTCTCAGACCCGTTTTGACTGGCTCAAACCCGACCAGACCAGCTAAAACCGGATTTGACCGGATGAGACAGGATAAAACCGGACCAGACCGGCTCAAACCATTTTTCACAGTCTCAAACCAGACCAGACCGGCTTATACCGGATCAAACCGGTTTTCACCAGCTCAAACCAGACTCAAACCGGACCAGGAAAGCTAAAACCGGCTCAAACTGGACCAGACCAGCTCAAACCGGATTCAAACCAGACCAGACCGGCTCAAACTGGTGTTGACCGGCTCCAACCGGACAGAAACCACCAGACCGGATCAAACCGGTTTTGACCGGCTCAAACCGGACCAGACTGACTCAAACCGGATCAAACCGTATCAGAGCGGCTCAAACCGGTTTTGACCGGTTCAGGCTGGACTCAAACCGGACCAGACCATCTCAAACCGGTTTTGACCAACTCAAACCGGAGCAGACCGGCTCAAACTGTTTTGACAGGCTCAAATCGGACTCAAACTGGACCAGACCAGCTAAAATCGGCTCAAACTGGACCACACTGACTAAAATCGGATCAAACCGGACGAGACTGGCTGAAAACGGATCAATCCGGGCCAGACCGGCTAGACCCGTTAAATCCGGTTTTGTCCGGCTCAAACCGGACTCAAACTGTTATTGACCGGCTCAAACCAGATCAAACCAGAGCAGACCGGCTCAAACCGGACCAGATCGGCTCAAACCGGTTTTGACTGGCTCAAACCGGACCAGACCGGCTCAACCGGACCACACCGGACCATACCCGCTTAAACCGGATCAAACTGGAACAGACCGCCTCAAACCGGCGTTGACCAGCTCAGACCCAACCAGTCCGGCTTAAACCGGACCAGACTGGCTCAAAACGGGTTTCACTGGCTTACTCAGGGGAGTGTACACGAAGGGGAGTGCTCATTTAGGGGAGTGCACACTCAGGGGAGTCCTCACTCAGGAGAGTGCACTCTCAGGTGAGAGCACACTCAGGGGAGCGCTCATTCAGGGGAGTGCACACTCAAAGGTGCGCACACTCAGGGGAGTGCACACTCAGTGGAGTCCTCACTCAGGAGAGTGCGAACAAAGAGGAGTGCACAATCAGGGGAGTGCTCTCTCAGGGGAGTGTACACTCAGGGGAGTCCTCCCTCATTAGAGTGCACAACCAGGGGAGTGCACACTCAGGGGAGTGCTCACTCAGGGGAGTGCACACACTGGGGAGCACACACTCAGGTGAGCGCACAAACAGGGGAATATACATTCAGGGGAGTGCACACTCAGGGGAGTCCTCACTCAGGCGAGCGCACATTCAGGAGAGTGCCGATTCAGAGTAGTCCTTACTCAGGTGAGCGCACACTCAGGGGAGTGCACGCTCAGGGGAGCGCTCACTCAGGGGAGTGCTCATTCATGGGAGTGCACACTAAGGGGAGTCATCACTCAGACGTGTACCCCCTCAGGAGAGCGCTCACTCCGGTGAGTCCTCACTCAGGCGAGTTCACACTCAGGGGAGTGCCCACATAGAGTAGTCCTTACTCAGGGGACCGCACACTCAGTGGAGTGCACCCTCAGCGGAGCGCTCACTCAGGGGAGTGCACACTCAGGGGAGCGCACACTCAGGGGAGTGCACACATTGGGGGGTGCACACTCAGGGGAGTCCTCACTCAGAGGACTGCGAACTAAGAGGAGTGCACACTCAGGGGAGTGCACACACAGGGGTGTCCTCACCGAGGGGAGCACTCACTCAGGGGAGTGCACAATCAGGTGAGCCCACAATCAGGGGAGTGCACACTCAAGGGAGTCCTCACTCAGGCGAGTGCACACTCAGGGGAGTTTGCACTCAGGGAAGCGCTCACTCAGGGCAGCGAACACACTGGGGAGAGCACACACAGGGGAGCGCACACTCATGGGAGTGCACACACAGGGGAGTGCTCACTCAAGAGAGCGCACACTCAGTGGAGTGCACGCTCAGGTGAGCATACACTCAGGGGAGTGCACACTCAGGGGAGTCCTCACTCAGGAGAGTGCGAGCTCAGAGGAGTGCACACTCAGGGGAGTGCTCATTCAGGGGAGTACACACTCAGGTGAGTGCTCACTCAGACGAGTGCACACTCAGGGAGACGCTCACAAAGAAGAGTGCCCACTCAGGTGAGCGCTCACTCAGGGGTGTGCACACTCAGAGGATCAAAACTGACCAGACCGGCTCAAACCGGTTTTGACCGGCTTAAACCAGAACACACCGGCCCAACCGGTTCAAACCGGACCAGACCAGCTCACACCGGCACACACCGGACCAGACCGGCTAAAACAGGATTTGAGTGGCTCAAACCGAAGCGGAGAGGCTCAAACAGGATCAAAACGGACCAGACCGGCTGTTATACCAGCTCAAACATGTTTTGACCGGCTCAAACCAGACTCTAACCGGACCACACCGGATAAAACCGCTGTTGACTGGCTCAAACCTGACTCAAACTGGAACAGACCGGCTCAAAGCGGTGTTGACTGGCTCAAACCGGACTCAATCCGGACCAGACCAGCTCATACCGGTTTTGAACGGCTCAAACCATAAAATACCAGCTCAAACGAATCAAACTGGACCAGACCGTGTAAAACCGGGTCAAACCGGACCAGACCAGCTCAAACCGGTTTTGACCGGCTCAAATCAGACGGCAGCAACACAAACCGAATTTGACCAGCTCAAACGAGACTCAAACAGGACCACACCAACTCAAACCGGTTTTGACTGGCTCAAACCCGACCAGACCGGCTGAAACTGAACGAGACCGCCTCAAACCGGATTTGACCGACTCAAACCCGTCCAGACCGGCTAAAACCGGACCAGACCGGCTCAAACCGGTTTTGACCGGCTCAAAGCGGACTAAACCGTCTCTCACCGGTTTTCACCGGCTCATACTGCACTCAAACCGGACCAGACCCTCTCAAACTGGTGTTGTCCGGCTCAAACCGGACTCAAACCAGACCAGACAGGCTCAAACCGGTTTTGACTGGCTCAAACCGGACTCAAACCGGACCAGACAGTCTCAAACCCGTTTTGACTGGCTCAAACCCGACTAGACCGGCTCAAACCGGATTTGACCGGATGAGACAGGATAAAATCAGACCGGACTGGCTCAAACCGTTTTTCACCATCTCAAACCAGACCAGACCGGCTTATACCGAATCAAACCGGTTTTCACCAGCTCAAACCAGACTCAAACCGGACCAGGAAAGCTAAAGCGGGCTCAAACTGGACCAGACCAGCTCAAACCGGATTCAAACCAGACCAGACCGGCTCAAACTGGTGTTGACCGGCTCCAACCGGACAGAAACCACCGGACCGGATCAAACCGGTTTTGACCGGCTCAAACCGGACCAGACCGACTCAAACCGGATCAAACCGTATCAGAGCGGCTCAAACCGGTTTTGACCGGATCAAGCTGGACTCAAACCGGACCAGACCATCTCAAACTGGTTTTGACCAACTCAAACCGGAGCAGACCGGCTCAAACTTATTTTGACAGGCTCAAATCGGACTCAAACTGGACCAGACCAGCTAAAACCAGCTCAAACTGGACCACACGGTCTAAAATCGGATCAAACCGGACGAGACTGGCTCAAAACGGATCAATCCGGGCCAGACCTGCTAGACCCACTAAATCCGGTTTTGTCCAGCTCAAACCAGACTCAAACTGATATTGACCGGCTTAAACCAGATCAAACTGGAGCAGACCGGCTCAAACAGGACCAGACCGGATCAAACCGGTTTTGACCGGCTCAAACCGGACCAGACTGGCTCAACCGGATCACACCGGACCATACCCGCTTAAACCGGATCAAACTGGAACAGACCGCCTCAAACCGGTGTTGACCAGCTAATACCCGACCATTCCGGCTTAAACCGGACCAGACTGGCTCAAAACGGGTTTCACTGGCTTACTCAGGGGAGTGTACACGAAGGGGAGTGCTCATTTAGGGGAGTGCACACTCAGGGGAGTCCTCACCCACGCGAGTGCACACTCAGGTTAGTGCGCACTCAGGGGAGCGCTCACTCAGGGGAGTTCACACTCAGGGTAGCGCAATCCCATGGGAGCGCAAACTCAGGGGAGTGTAAACTTAGGGGAGTGCTCAATCAGTGGAGTGCACACTCAGGGGAGTCCAAACTCAGGCGAGTTCACAATCAGGGGAGTGCACACTCAGGGGAGTCCTCACTCAGGCGAGTGCACACTCAGGGGAGTTCGCACTCAGGGAAGCGCTCACTCAGGGCAGCGAACACACTGGGGAGAGCACACACAGGGGAGCGCACACTCATGGGAGTGCACACACAGGGGAGTGCTCACTTAGGAGAGCGCACACTCAGCGGAGTGCACGCTCAGGTGAGCATACACTCAGGGGAGTGCACACTCAGGGGAGTCCTCAGGACAGTGCGAGCTCAGAGGAGGTCACACTCAGGGGAGTGCTCATTCAGGGGAGTACACACTCAGGGGAGTGCTCACTCAGACGAGTGCACACTCAGGGGAGTGCACACTCAGGGAGACGTTCACAAAGCAGAGTGCCCACTCAGGTGAGCGCTCACTCAGGGGAGTGCACACTCAGGGGATCAAAACTGACCAGACCGCCTCAAACCGGTTTTGACTGGCTCAAACCAGAACAGACCGGCCCAACCGGTTCAAACCGGACCAGACCGGCTCACACCGGCACACACCGGACCAGACCGGCTTAAACAGGGTTTGACTGGCTCAAACTGAAGCGCAGAAGCTCAAACAGGATCAAAACGGACCAGACCGGCTGTTAGACCAGCTCAAACATGTTTTGACCGGTTCACACCAGACTCTAACCGGACCAGAACGGATCAAACCGCTGTTGACCGGCTCAAACCTGACTCAAACTGGACCAGACCGGCTCAAAGCGTTGTTGACTGGCTGAAACCGGACTCAATCCGGACCAGACCAGCTCATACCGGTTTTGAATGGCTCAAACCAGACCATTCCAGCTCAAATGAATCAAACTGGACCAGACCGGGTTAAACCGGATCAAACCGGACCAGACAGGCGCAAACCGGTTTTGACCGGCTCAAATCAGACGAAAGCAACACAAACCAAATTTGACCAGCTCAAACGAGACTCAAACAGGACCACACCAGCTCAAACCGGTTTTGACCGGCTCAAACCCGAACAGACCGGCTCAAACTGGACGAGACCCGCCTCAAAGCGGTTTTGAACAACTCAAACCCGTCCAGACCGGCTAAAACCGGTTTTGACCAGATGAGACCGTATCAAACCGAACCAGAGCGGCCCAGACCGGCTAAAATCGGATCAAAATGGAGCAGATCGGCCCAGACCGCCTAAAACTGGGCCAGAAACCGGTTTTGACCGGTTCAAACCTGATGAGACCGGCTCAAACCGGTTTTAAACCGACCTGAGCCGGTTTTGACCGGCTCAAACCAGACCAGACCGGCTAAAATCAGACCAGACCAGCTCAAACCGGTTTTGACGAGCTCAAAGAGGTTTTGACCGTCTCAAACCAGACCAGACCGGTTCAATACGGTTTTGACAGGCTGAAACCAGTTTTGAACGGCTCGAACCAGTTTTGACCGGCTCAAAACGGTTTTGACGGGCTCAAACCACACCAGTCTGGCTCAAACCGGATTAGACCGGCTGAAACCGATTTTGACCCTATGAGACAAATCAAATTGGACCAGACGGGCCCAGACCAGCTAAAACCGGATCAAACCGGATCAGAACGGCCTAGACCACCTAAAACCGGGCCAAACCGGCTCCAACCTATTTTGACCGGCTCAAACCAGACCAGACCGGCTCAAACTGGTTTTGACCGGCTCAAACAAGACCAGACCGGCTCAAACCGGATCAAACCGGACCAGACCGGCCCAGACCAACTAAAACGGGGCCAAATCATCTCAAATCTATTTTGATCGGCTCAAACCAGACCAGACCGGCTCGAACCAGTTTTCACCAGCTCAAACCAAGTGTGACCGGCTCAAACCGGTATTGATCGGATTAGACCGGATCAAACCAGACAAGACCTTCTCAAACCAGATCATAACCGACCAGAATGGCACACACCAGCTCAAACCGGCTCAAACCGAACCAGACTGGCCCAGACAGTCTAAAACCGGGCTAAACTGGCTCAATCAGGTTTTGACTGGCTCAAACCAGACCAGACCGGCTCAAACCGGTTTTGACCGGCTCAAACCACTCCAGACCGCCTAAAACCTGTTTTCACCGGCTCAAACCGCTTTTGAACTGATTAGACCGTATCAAACCGGACCAGACGGTCTCAGACAGGCTCGAATCGGTTTTGAATGGCTTCATCCAGAACAAACTGGCTCAATCCGGTTTTGACCGGCTCGAACCTGCTTTTACCGACTCAAATGACTACAGACCAGCTAAAATCGGTTTTGACCAGCTAAAACCGGATTTGACTGGATGAGACCGGATCAAACCGAATCAGACGGGCCCAAACCGGTTAAAATCGGAACAAACCGGACCAGACCAGCCCAGACCGCCTAACACTGGGCCACAAACCGGGTTTGACCTGTACAAACCAGACCAGACCTGCTCAAACCAGTTTTGACCGACCTGAGCCGGTTATGACCGGCTCAAACCAGACCAGACCAGCTCAAACCAGAGCAGACCGGCTCAAACCGGTTTTGACAGGCTGAAAGCGGTTTTGACCGCGTCAAACCGGATTCGACAGGCCCAGACCAGCTGAAACCGGTCAAAACAGACCAGACCGGCCCAGACAGGCTAAAACTGGGCCAGTAACCGGTTTTGACCGGCTCAAACCAGACCAGACCGGCTCAAACCGGTTGTGACCCGCCTGAACCGGTTTTTACCGGCTCAAACCAGACCAGACCAACTCAAACCGGACCAGACCGGCTCAAACCGGTTTTGATCTGCTCAAACCACAACAGACCGGCTGAAACCGGTTTTGACCGGATGAGACCGTATCAAACCGAACCGGAGTGGCCCATAATGGCTATACTCGGATCAATCTGGACCAGACCAGCTCAGACAGGCTCGAATCGGTTTTGACTGGCTTCAACCAAACCAAAGAGGCTCAAACCGGTTTTGACAGGCTCGAACCGGTTTTGACTGGCTCAAACCAGACAAGACCGGCTCAAACCAGACCAGACCGGCTCAAACCAGTTTTGACCAGCTCAAACCAGACTATACCGGCTCAAACCAGTTTTGACCAGCTCAAACCAGACCAGATCGGCTCAAACCGGATCAAACCAGAACAGACAGGCCCGATCCGCCTAAAACCGGGCCAAACCGGCTCAAAACTATTTTGACCGGCTCAAACCAGACCAGACCGGCTCGAACCTGTTTTCAACGGCTCAAACCCGAACTGACTGGCTGAAACCGGGTTTGACCGGATTAGACCCAGATCAAACCAGACCAGACCTTCTCAAACCGGATCATACCGGACCAGACTGTCTCAAACCGGTTTTGACCTGCTCAAACCACACCAGACCGGCTAAAACCGGTTTTGACCAGCTAAAATCGGTTTTGACCGGATCAGACCGGATCAAAATGAATCAGACCGGCCCAGACCGGCTAAAATCGGATCAAATCGGACCGGACGGGCCCAGAACGTCTAAAACTGCGCCACAAACCGGATTTGAGCGGTTCAAACCAGACCAGACCGGCTCAAATCGGTTTTGACCAGCTCAAACCAGACTAGACCGGTTCAATCCGGTTTTCACCGGCTTAAACCAGTTTTGAATGGCTCGAACCGGTTTTGACCGGCTCAAACCACACCAGACCGGCTCAAACCACACCAGACCGGCGCAAAACGGGTTTTGACCGGTTGAAACCGATATTGACAGGATGAGACCGGATCAAACCGGAACAGGCGAGCCCAGACCAGCTGAAACCGGATCAAACCGGACGAGACCGGCCCAGTACAGCTAAAACCGGGTCACAAACCGGTTTTGACGGGCTCAAAGCACACCAGACCAGCTCAAACCTGTTTTGACAGGCCTGAGATGGTTTTGACAAGCGCAAACCAGACCAGACCGGATTAAACCGGACCAGACTGGCCCAAACCGGTTTTGACCAGCTCAAACCAGACCAGACCGGTTCAAACCGGTTTTGACTGGCTCAATCCGATTTTAACCAGCTCAAACCGCTTTTGACCAGCTCAAGCCATTCCAGACCGGCTAAAACCGGTTTTCACCGGCTCAAACCGGTTTTGACCTGATTAGACCGGATCAAACCACACCAGACCGGCTCAGACAGGCTCGAATCGGTTGTGACTGGCTTCAACCAGACCACACTGGCTCAAACCGGTTTTGACCGGCTCAAACCGGTTTTGACCAGCTCACACCAGAATACACCGGCTCAAACCAGACCAGACCGGCTCCAACCGGTTTTGACCAGCTCAAACCGCTTTTGACCTGCTCAAACCACACCAGACCGGCTG